>NW_028153511.1:2500-10000 GCF_964211835.1 Anser anser
CACTGGCACCACTGGGGATGCAGTGCAGTGAGTCCAGAGAGTGCACTGGCACCACTGGGGATGCAGTGCAGTGAGTCCAGAGAGTGCACTGGCACCACTGGGGATGCAGTGCAGTGAGTCCAGAGAGTGCACTGGAACCACCGGGGATGTACTGCAGTGACTCCAGAGACTGCACTGGCACCACTGAAGATGCAGTGCAGTGAGTCCAGAGAGTGCACTGGCACCACTGAGGATGCAGTGCAGTGAGTGCAGGCAGTGCACTGGCACCACTGGTGATGCAGTGCAGTGAGTCCAGAGACTGCACTGGCACCACTGGGGATGCACTGCAGTGAGTCCAGGGAGTGCACTGGCACCACTGGGGATGCAGTGCAGTGAGTCCAGAGAGTGCACTGGCACCACCGGGGATGTACTGCAGTGAGTCTGCAGAGTGCACTGGCACCACTGCGGATGCAGTGCAGTGAGTCCAGAGATTGCACTGGCACGACTGGCATCCCCAGTGGTGCCAGTTTTTCATAGTTTCTAAGTTATTTAGATAGCATAATCTGGCTGGGGATCGTGACTGGGGATTATTAGGTTGATCAGTGAAGACAGGAAAGATATTGCTGAATTGTGTCAGAGCACTAGCTTTGGACCACGTAGTTTGAATCACATCTGCACACCATTCTGGATTAGGTTAAAACATTTTTTTTTTTTTACTTGCATATATTCCAGAGCTAACCATTGTTAATGATCTGTGTACCAACCAGGACCTATGGTCCTTCAATCTGAGGGCTTAAGTTTGCTGCATCTAAAGGAAGTTACATGTGCACAAAGTACCACAAAATCGCTGACATGCGGCAAATCATCCCCTGGGGTAAAATAAATAAAGTTTCCTATATGCAACAAGTGCCACATCTTTTTTTCTCTTTTTAACTTGCATGTTTCTTTCAGACTTTATGATTTGTATTTCTCTGCGCTCCACTTTGACAATGCCAATCGCAAGCGTAACAAAAAGAAGAAAAAGGAGAAACATCAGGAAAGTGAAAGGCTTCTTGGAATACTTAGGTCCTCGTTTCCAGAAGAAAACCCGGGAGAAGAAGGAAGAATGCCATCCTCCAGATGGCTCTTTATGAGAGCAATGCAGAAGTGAGGGCAGTAAACAACCTCACAAGGAAGGGAAGCCTTCCAGTGCAGGTGAAAGCAAGAAATACAGCTCCATCGCATCCAGCGAGTATATTAAAGGTAAGCGGCTGCAGTTTATGGGATTCCTTTTAGATTAATCTAGAGATTATTTAAAACAGTCTTTAAATGCTTGATGACTGAACAGTCTGCTGGATATTAAAATATGTTTTGAAAAATATGTTTCAAGTGTTGTTTTTTCAGCTATGTGGGGAGAACAAATACAGTGGCTATGAATATTTTGGCTATTATTCAGAACAGCATTTCTTCTTTGCATACTTCTTTGTTGTTCTACCTCAATATACATCTAATTGTTAGACTGCTGGATTTGTTCCCAGTATTGATGACAAAGCACACTATAGATGCTGTCTGCGTTACTGGAAAATGATTTGTTTCAAAGTAAAATGACTTCCAGGTAAGGTAAACGCTGAGCATGCTCTTCCTGCCTCCTTCTTCACAGTGCTCATAGTAGATCGCTTACGTATGTATTAGTCAGATTCTCTTATAAACTCCTAGTGCATCTCTGGAATTTTGAATTTACAGTGACTTTACGCTCTTCTCTCTCGCTCCTCTAGGCGGTTTCATCTGTTACCAGAGCTCTAGAACTATTTGTGAAACCTGAAGAGCTGGATGGAGAGAATTGCTACAAATGTAGCGAGTAAGATTATTACTAATTATGTCTTAATACTAGATATTAGTTTTATGTATTGCATGACTTAGAGCATAAGTTATCTTTTAACTTCATTTAGAAATAAGGAGACGCAGCTTTGTTGTTGTTGTTGTTGTTGTTGTTGTTGCTTCATTTTGTAGTAGTGGTGAGCTGAAGCAAGGAGCTATGGAGAATGATTTGGAGTGGAAGGCAGCAGCAGGTTCCTGTGAGTTGAGAATGTGAGCTGGCTCTGTGGTAATTAATGTTAGCAGCCTGTGCTGGCTCACTAAGCAGCGTCTTGCACAGCTCTTGAACTGTGTCCTTACGTGGAGCTGTCTCCTTATGCGGAGACTATTTACAGGGGTTCCACAGAAGGACAAAGTCCAATCCACTTTCTAACCACCACCAAGCTCTTATATTTTAACATTGTATGTGGTTTGGTTTTTTAAGTTAAACAAGTTTAATTTAGAAAGTTATACATGTACTTAAACATCATGAATTATATTTACAAAACATCCTACCTTTATATCCAAAGTGATATCAAGAAATGCCTCATACGTATCCGAAACTGCTTTGCAATTCAAGCACTTCAGTGGAAGCAAAATATAAATGCTTAACAATACGTGGAGGAGACTAACTGTCCAAATTCAAGTTGTCGATAGATACTACTTTAGACAAACTGCAGACTGCTTTACTACCGACAAAAGACACAGATCAGTTCTAAGGACAGGAATATTTTTTAAAGTACCTCTTGATCTTAGAAATCCTCCAAATATTTGATGAATGATGGTGGTAGCTTGAGAAGATCTGTCCAATCTGGAAATAAATTATAATCAGACCTCAGAAGATTTAAGGCACACAGTTAACTCTTCAAAGAGTTTTATGAAAACCAAGGATGACGTAGACTTTCAGTTTTGATAGTAAATAAAGGACTACAAGGTGCTAGAGAACGTATAAAAGTGAATTTGTTTATGCTGACTTGGTGCTTCCATTCAAGCACGCTTCCTGCATAGCATCGACAGTATAGCGCAAGAACTCGTGTGCGTCTTCTTGACTGCCAAAACGGAAATGTTGTCCTATTCCTAAATAAGAAGATGATAGTATTTACCTCATTTAAAAATGAAATAATTCTCGTATTTCTAAAATCTCTCTTCTTTACAGTGTTAAAACCATTTATACACATCAAATAATTATTTGAAGATTACAAGATACTGAAAAAGAAACACATCTGAAGCCACTTACGACTGAGGTTATTGATAACACGCGTAGGCTCGATGGCATCAACAGTGCAACGCAGGGCCTGGTTAATGTGAGTCTCCATCGTGCACATCATGCAAAAATCTTGTTCACGACCTGAAGAGTGAAAGAAGAAAGCATCCCAGTCTAGCGAAACAGACATAACTACAAACAAACATATAAGTAACATTTAAACTATAGATACAATATCCACTCTCCTTGTCCCAACAGTCTCGTAACATTTCATTTCACACAACTTTATAGAATAAAAATATCCATTAAGCTTGTGTTCAAGTGCATTTTGTGATGAGAAATCTAAAAGACTACTGCAAAGTCACGTTTGTGAAGGCTGACAGGAATGTGAACTCCACAGGCTGCAAAATATATGAGGAAAGAATATTTGACATTGATGATACAGCATTAAGAGAATGTGGGTTATTTTCAGCACAGTGCTGTCAGGTGAGCTTCATGATACAGAGCTACGAGTCCTTTGGGAGAAAGGAAAAACTAAAGTAATGTATGTAATAGTACTTCTGCCCTCCTTTTTTCAACAGGATTCTTAACTGAAACAATTTCTATATACAGGAAGAAAACAGTTAAATTTCTAGGTATCGATACAAAGATACCAGCCTAAAAAGCATACACGTTTAGTACAACATTTAGTTTATAGTACAACATTTTATTTAGGACAAAATCAGTCTAGATTTTAATACAGTCCCACAAAAAAATCTAGTCATGTTCATAACAGCTCATATTGCTTTCTAGGTTTTGTTTTTGTTTGCTTCTTTTTTTTTTTAATTGGTTCAACAACGAACAGACCATTTATTGTAGTGCATTATGGAACCTAGGCTGTGAAGACTAAAGACCTATGATGCCAACATCCTAAATTTTATTGCCTTTCTAGCAGCAGGAAGCCCAAATAGCCCAAATGCCAAATGTTCATTAAATGCATTACTGTCCAATGCACTTCATTATTCCCATGAAGCAAGAAAAGATCCTTTTAAAAAAACAAACAAACAAACAAACAAAAAAACCACATGGTGCATTAAACGCACTCCATATGCTATTCTGAGCCCACTGCTAATACAATGCTCAAAGCCAGCTTCTACAGGTAAAATCAGGCAAGTAACTTTGTCTCACAGAATCACTGCTGTTCTTTCACCTTCAGAGCTATCCAACAGATTTAAAATACTGTTAGAAAGTACTCACATGACTGGCTGTGCTCAAGAGAAAGCATGTAATTGGCAAGTGGGGGGGTGTAGGTCAAACACTGTAGAGTAGCATTAAGAAAGCGTGTGTTGCCAAGATTGTACAGGCCAACTCCAACACTTTGTGTTTCTTGCCAATCCATACGTATCTTCTCAGGTGGAAAAAGAATCCTTTGTGGCGGAGCAAGTCCATCAGTAACAACTGCAAGAAAGTTATATTTAAAAAGAGATTTTGTTTGTTTGTTTCTAAGAAAGGCATTAGGTATATATAGGTATAGTAAATATATAAAGTATATATAGGTATAGTAAAAATACTATTCTGCGGGAGCACCTAGAGGAACTAGCTACAATCCAAAACAGAAAAACTTATTGCAGACAGCTTTAATACCGCCAAATTCAAATTGGCTGGTCAGCACAACGTTTTGGGAAAAAAAAGTTTAGTCAACCATTTTAATTTTTCTAAGGCAAGGCTAACTGCCATCCTGTTTTTAGTATCTAACGCCAAGTTCCTCTCCATCTATAATCTTTAACCTGATTACCTCAACTACTGCTTTTTTCCTTATTATAACTTAAACCACAAACTTAGACTTGAAAGAGAAAGGAGAAAAGACCTTGGTCTTTGTATCGACCAACGAGATAAGCCTTACACATTTTTAAGTTTATTTTTGACGATTGATTGATGCATTATCAGATATTAGGTACTCTGCAAGAGCAAATATTAACACTAGTAAGAATAAATCCGATCCACCACCTCTTATTCAAAATACATCAATTTCTAATTTGGAGATAACGTCTCCCTGACAAGGAAGTAGAAAAGCTGTAAATACCGATCTAGTTTCCTCTCCCGATGTTCCATATACATACCGATGCTGTTCCTACACCTACACTCTGAGCATAAATTTATGTTGACATGAGTATCGGGTGTTATTTCTCTCTCTGTTTGCCTTGAGAGACTCTCCTCCTGTCCACTGAAAAGTAAACTCAAGATTCCAGATCAGTTAAGACAGTTGCTATCCCCCCATTCAGAGTTCTGCAGCAGCACTGTTCAGATTTTCCAGCAGTCTCTTTACAAAATGACCACTTATAAGTGTACAAAAACACTTATCACCTAGCTTGTCAGTAGGTACACGTGTGGCCTCTCTTAAGCAGAATCAATCACAGCTTAAGATTTTATACAAGATCCCATTTTCAAGTTTGGGATTATTTCAGAAAGTCTTTTTTCCTAGAAACAGTACTACTAGTAACACTTTAACTGGTTTGCCAGCACAACCTTTACCCTGTTAGAAATGATGTTGACTTCTACCTTCATGTAGCATACATAGTGTCCTGAGTGACAGTTGATACCATGATGCACCAGCACCTCATATAAGGCGTAGATGAGTGGTTCTCCACTTGATTGAGACATGTAGTCTCGGAGGTCCAAATACTCAGGATATTTTACCTCCTAAAGAGAGACCAAGAAGATAGAAAAATTATATCAGAGTACTTCGTGGACTAGGCAGAGAAAAACACTTCCAAAAAACAGAGACTGGAATTATATGAATATATCTCTTGATTCACTAAAAATAAGTCTTCCCATAAGCAACGTTTAATACTAGAAGTTGCAGAGAACTGTTTTCTGAAGAATTAGCCTTCTCAGAGGAAAGTATATGCTTCTTGTCAAGCAGGAACTTTACTGATATTAAGAGAAAGAATAAGCCACAGTCGTTGGTCTACAATGGAATGGGCGAAAGTTGCGACAGGGGAGTTTTAGGTTGGATGTTAGGAAGTACTTCTTTACCGAAAGGGCTATTAAGCATTGGAATGGGCTGCCCAGGGAGGTGGTGGAGTCACCATCCCTGGAGGTCTTTAAAAGACGTTTAGATGTAGAGCTTAGCGATATGGTTTAGTGGAGTACTTAGTGTTAGGTCGGAGGTTGGACTCGATGATCTTGAGGTCTCTTCCAACCTAGAAATCTGTGATACCGTGATACTGTGATACAATTATTGTCTGAAAATATTAACAACTTTCAGCATTGGGGGATGTCCCATTACATGATGACAAAGTTGCATTACAGCGGTAAATATACCTTGTTGATCTTTCCACCTGTGAAATCTGCAAATTCTTTTCAGTGATATTGTGAGAACGTTGGAAGAACGGTGTATGGTAAATCTCTTGGATGCAGGAACCATCTTTTTACACCTTAAAAACAAGCAGAGACAAGTGTTTGAAAGCATCTTCTTTTTCGCCCCCAAAACAAACTCGTTTTAATGTCTCACGCATGCTTATGCTATTTGAATAATATTTACTTGCATAATATATATAATTCATGATGTTTAAGTACATGTATAACTTTCTAAATTAAACTTGTTTAACTTAAAAAACCAAACCACATACAATGTTAAAATATAAGAGCTTAAGAGAGCAGATGGAAGCATCTGCCTCGAGGGCAGGTGAGTTGGCAGAGTAAGGGAGCAGATGAGAGTACCTGTCCTAGCTGTGCTGTGGCTTTGGATGCTGCCGCGGCCTATGCTTTTCTTTTTCTTTCGCAGGTGCCTTGCACAGACTCAGAGGGGCCAAGCTGCACTCTGAAGAGCAGCACGAGAAGGGCAGGCTGGTCGTGAGTGGGGTTGGAGCGGAATGGCCAAGTTGCGCAAGGTGACTGCGAAGGGTATCCATTTTGCTTTTCAGGTGTCATGGCAGGCTCTACACAGAAGTGGCTGAGGATTTGAGAAGAGGTTACAGAGCATCAAGGAGCAGCACGTGCAGTGACGGTTTCCAAACGGTATGGTTGCTTTCTCTTCTGTTCATCAGGTGCCACAGGCAAGGTGGGCTGTGACGTTAGTCTTTAGAATCGGAGCTAAGCAGGTCACTAGAATGCCACAGGGCATCTGAGAAGGGTGTTTTAACAGAAAAAGCTTGTCTGGCATGGCAGTGCCTGATGGCAGCGTGTTTCCACAGGTGAAGAGGTGCCTGAAGCCCCATCCTGTCTAGCCTGCGCACACCTCGCTGAGAATGAAAGCCGCTTTCCAGTAATTCAGAAAGCCAAGTTACATCTCGGCCTCGAGCATCTGGGGCCTGTGCTTTTGGGCCTGTCTGTAGCATTTGGCACTTGCATTAATACTTTCTTGGCATATATTTAGGCTTTTGGGGCCAGTGTCTTGGGGGGGTGTGGAGCTGCTTGTACACCTTTGGGGCTTGCATCTGGGGGGGGGGGTTGGGAGTTGCTTGTACACCTTTGGGGACTGTGGCTGGGGGGGGGGGGGTCAG
>NW_028153511.1:15000-32500 GCF_964211835.1 Anser anser
GCGGCTGCAGTTTATGGGATTCCTTTTAGATTAATCTAGAGATTATTTAAAACAGTCTTTAAATGCTTGATGACTGAACAGTCTGCTGGATATTAAAATATGTTTTGAAAAATATGTTTCAAGTGTTGTTTTTTCAGCTATGTGGGGAGAACAAATACAGTGGCTATGAATATTTTGGCTATTATTCAGAACAGCATTTCTTCTTTGCATACTTCTTTGTTGTTCTACCTCAATATACATCTAATTGTTAGACTGCTGGATTTGTTCCCAGTATTGATGACAAAGCACACTATAGATGCTGTCTGCGTTACTGGAAAATGATTTGTTTCAAAGTAAAATGACTTCCAGGTAAGGTAAACGCTGAGCATGCTCTTCCTGCCTCCTTCTTCACAGTGCTCATAGTAGATCGCTTACGTATGTATTAGTCAGATTCTCTTATAAACTCCTAGTGCATCTCTGGAATTTTGAATTTACAGTGACTTTACGCTCTTCTCTCTCGCTCCTCTAGGCGGTTTCATCTGTTACCAGAGCTCTAGAACTATTTGTGAAACCTGAAGAGCTGGATGGAGAGAATTGCTACAAATGTAGCGAGTAAGATTATTACTAATTATGTCTTAATACTAGATATTAGTTTTATGTATTGCATGACTTAGAGCATAAGTTATCTTTTAACTTCATTTAGAAATAAGGAGACGCAGCTTTGTTGTTGTTGTTGTTGTTGTTGTTGTTGCTTCATTTTGTAGTAGTGGTGAGCTGAAGCAAGGAGCTATGGAGAATGATTTGGAGTGGAAGGCAGCAGCAGGTTCCTGTGAGTTGAGAATGTGAGCTGGCTCTGTGGTAATTAATGTTAGCAGCCTGTGCTGGCTCACTAAGCAGCGTCTTGCACAGCTCTTGAACTGTGTCCTTACGTGGAGCTGTCTCCTTATGCGGAGACTATTTACAGGGGTTCCACAGAAGGACAAAGTCCAATCCACTTTCTAACCACCACCAAGCTCTTATATTTTAACATTGTATGTGGTTTGGTTTTTTAAGTTAAACAAGTTTAATTTAGAAAGTTATACATGTACTTAAACATCATGAATTATATTTACAAAACATCCTACCTTTATATCCAAAGTGATATCAAGAAATGCCTCATATGTATCCGAAACTGCTTTGCAATTCAAGCACTTCAGTGGAAGCAAAATATAAATGCTTAACAATACGTGGAGGAGACTAACTGTCCAAATTCAAGTTGTCGATAGATACTACTTTAGACAAACTGCAGACTGCTTTACTACCGACAAAAGACACAGATCAGTTCTAAGGACAGGAATATTTTTTAAAGTACCTCTTGATCTTAGAAATCCTCCAAATATTTGATGAATGATGGTGGTAGCTTGAGAAGATCTGTCCAATCTGGAAATAAATTATAATCAGACCTCAGAAGATTTAAGGCACACAGTTAACTCTTCAAAGAGTTTTATGAAAACCAAGGATGACGTAGACTTTCAGTTTTGATAGTAAATAAAGGACTACAAGGTGCTAGAGAACGTATAAAAGTGAATTTGTTTATGCTGACTTGGTGCTTCCATTCAAGCACGCTTCCTGCATAGCATCGACAGTATAGCGCAAGAACTCGTGTGCGTCTTCTTGACTGCCAAAACGGAAATGTTGTCCTATTGCTAAATAAGAAGATGATAGTATTTACCTCATTTAAAAATGAAATAATTCTCGTATTTCTAAAATCTCTCTTCTTTATAGTGTTAAAACCATTTATACACATCAAATAATTATTTGAAGATTACAAGATACTGAAAAAGAAACACATCTGAAGCCACTTACGACTGAGGTTATTGATAACACGCGTAGGCTCGATGGCATCAACAGTGCAACGCAGGGCCTGGTTAATGTGAGTCTCCATCGTGCACATCATGCAAAAATCTTGTTCACGACCTGAAGAGTGAAAGAAGAAAGCATCCCAGTCTAGCGAAACAGACATAACTACAAACAAACATATAAGTAACATTTAAACTATAGATACAGTATCCACTCTCCTTGTCCCAACAGTCTCGTAACATTTCATTTCACACAACTTTATAGAATAAAAATATCCATTAAGCTTGTGTTCAAGTGCATTTTGTGATGAGAAATCTAAAAGACTACTGCAAAGTCACGTTTGTGAAGGCTGACAGGAATGTGAACTCCACAGGCTGCAAAATATATGAGGAAAGAATATTTGACATTGATGATACAGCATTAAGAGAATGTGGGTTATTTTCAGCACAGTGCTGTCAGGTGAGCTTCATGATACAGAGCTACGAGTCCTTTGGGAGAAAGGAAAAACTAAAGTAATGTATGTAATAGTACTTCTGCCCTCCTTTTTTCAACAGGATTCTTAACTGAAACAATTTCTATATACAGGAAGAAAACAGTTAAATTTCTAGGTATCGATACAAAGATACCAGCCTAAAAAGCATACACGTTTAGTACAACATTTAGTTTATAGTACAACATTTTATTTAGAACAAAATCAGTCTAGATTTTAATACAGTCCCACAAAAAAATCTAGTCATGTTCATAACAGCTCATATTGCTTTCTAGGTTTTGTTTTTGTTTGCTTCTGTTTTTTTTAATTGGTTCAACAACGAACAGACCATTTATTGTAGTGCATTATGGAACCTAGGCTGTGAAGACTAAAGACCTATGATGCCAACATCCTAAATTTTATTGCCTTTCTAGCAGCAGGAAGCCCAAATAGCCCAAATGCCAAATGTTCATTAAATGCATTCCTGTCCAATGCACTTCATTATTCCCATGAAGCAAGAAAAGATCCTTTTAAAAAAACAAACAAAAAACACACATGGTGCATTAAATGCACTCCATATGCTATTCTGAGCCCACTGCTAATACAATGCTCAAAGCCAGCTTCCACAGGTAAAATCAGGCAAGTAACTTTGTCTCACAGAATCACTGCTGTTCTTTCACCTTCAGAGCTATCCAACAGATTTAAAATACTGTTAGAAAGTACTCACATGACTGGCTGTGCTCAAGAGAAAGCATGTAATTGGCAAGTGGGGGGGTGTAGGTCAAACACTGTAGAGTAGCATTAAGAAAACGTGTGTTGCCAAGATTGTACAGGCCAACTCCAACACTTTGTGTTTCTTGCCAATCCATACATATCGTCTCCGGTGGAAAAAGAATCCTTTGTGGCGGAGCAATTCCATCATTAACAACTGCAAGAAAGTTATATTTAAAAAGAGATTTTGTTTGTTTCTAAGAAAGGCATTAGGTATATATAGGTATAGTAAATATATAAAGTATATATAGGTATAGTAAAAATACTATTCTGCGGGAGCACCTAGAGGAACTAGCTACAATCCAAAACAGAAAAACTTATTGCAGACAGCTTTAATACCGCCAAATTCAAATTGGCTGGTCAACACAACGTTTTGGGAAAAAAAGTTTAGTCAACCATTTTAATTTTTCTAAGGCAAGGCTAACTGCCATCCTGTTTTTAGTATCTAACGCCAAGTTCCTCTCCATCTATAATCTTTAACCTGATTACCTCAACTACTGCTTTTTTCCTTATTATAACTTAAACCACAAACTTAGACTTGAAATTATATGGTAATAAATGCAAGGACAATGTAAAAACAAATAACTAGGAATGACGGTACCCCTACAAATATCAGATCTTTTCCTGAGCAATGTTAGCATTCAAAAACCTGTGAATAATGGAAGCTGTGAATAGCAACAATAAAACGCTTTTCTTTGCAAAACAGTCCCCAGTGGTGCCAGCGCACCCTCTGGAGTCACTGCACTGCATTCCCAGTGGTGCCAGTGCCCTCTCTGCACTCACTGCAGTGAATCCCCAGCGGTGACAGTGCACTCTCTGGACTGGCACCACTGGGGATGCAGTGCAGTGAGTCCAGAGAGTGCGCTGGCACCACTGGGGATGCAGTGCAGTGAGTCCAGAGAGTGAACTGGCACCTTGGGTATGTAGTGCAGTGAGTCCAGAGAGTGCACTGGCACCATGGGGATGCAGGGCAGTGAGTCCAGAGAGTGCGCTGGCACCACTGGGGATGCACTGCAGTGAGTCCAGAGAGTGCACTGGCACCATTGGGGATGCACTGCAGTGACTCCAGAGAGTGCACTGGCACCACTGGGGATGCAGTGCAGTGAGTCCAGAGAGTGCACTGGCACTACTTGGGATGCAGTGCAGTGAGTCCACAGAGTGCACTGGCACCACTGGGGATGCAGTGCAGTGAGTCCAGAGAGTGCACTGGCACCACTGGGGATGCAGTGCAGTGAGTCCACAGAGTGCACTGGCACCACTGGGGATGCACTGCAGTGAGTCCAGAGAGTGCACTGGCAACACTGGTGATGCACTGCAGTGAGTCCAGAGAGTGCACTAGCACCACTGGGGATGCACTGCAGTGACTCCAGAGAGTGCACTGGCACCACTTCGGATGCACTGCAGTGAATCCAGAGAGTGCACTGGCACCACTGGGGATGCACTGCAGTGAGTCCAGAGAGTGCACTGGCACCACTGGGGATGCAGTGCAGTGAGTCCAGAGAGTGCACTGGCACCACTGGGGATGCAGTGCAGTGAGTCCAGAGAGTGCACTGGAACCACCGGGGATGTACTGCAGTGACTCCAGAGACTGCACTGGCACCACTGAAGATGCAGTGCAGTGAGTCCAGAGAGTGCACTGGCACCACTGAGGATGCAGTGCAGTGAGTGCAGGCAGTGCACTGGCACCACTGGTGATGCAGTGCAGTGAGTCCAGAGACTGCACTGGCACCACTGGGGATGCACTGCAGTGAGTCCAGGGAGTGCACTGGCACCACTGGGGATGCAGTGCAGTGAGTCCAGAGAGTGCACTGGCACCACCGGGGATGTACTGCAGTGAGTCTGCAGAGTGCACTGGCACCACTGCGGATGCAGTGCAGTGAGTCCAGAGATTGCACTGGCACGACTGGCATCCCCAGTGGTGCCAGTTTTTCATAGTTTCTAAGTTATTTAGATAGCATAATCTGGCTGGGGATCATGACTGGGGATTATTAGGTTGATCAGTGAAGACAGGAAAGATATTGCTGAATTGTGTCAGAGCACTAGCTTTGGACCACGTAGTTTGAATCACATCTGCACACCATTCTGGATTAGGTTAAAACATTTTTTTTTTTTACTTGCATATATTCCAGAGCTAACCATTGTTAATGATCTGTGTACCAACCAGGACCTATGGTCCTTCAATCTGAGGGCTTAAGTTTGCTGCATCTAAAGGAAGTTACATGTGCACAAAGTACCACAAAATCGCTGACATGCGGCAAATCATCCCCTGGGGTAAAATAAATAAAGTTTCCTATATGCAACAAGTGCCACATCTTTTTTTCTCTTTTTAACTTGCATGTTTCTTTCAGACTTTATGATTTGTATTTCTCTGCGCTCCACTTTGACAATGCCAATCGCAAGCGTAACAAAAAGAAGAAAAAGGAGAAACATCAGGAAAGTGAAAGGCTTCTTGGAATACTTAGGTCCTCGTTTCCAGAAGAAAACCCGGGAGAAGAAGGAAGAATGCCATCCTCCAGATGGCTCTTTATGAGAGCAATGCAGAAGTGAGGGCAGTAAACAACCTCACAAGGAAGGGAAGCCTTCCAGTGCAGGTGAAAGCAAGAAATACAGCTCCATCGCATCCAGCGAGTATATTAAAGGTAAGCGGCTGCAGTTTATGGGATTCCTTTTAGATTAATCTAGAGATTATTTAAAACAGTCTTTAAATGCTTGATGACTGAACAGTCTGCTGGATATTAAAATATGTTTTGAAAAATATGTTTCAAGTGTTGTTTTTTCAGCTATGTGGGGAGAACAAATACAGTGGCTATGAATATTTTGGCTATTATTCAGAACAGCATTTCTTCTTTGCATACTTCTTTGTTGTTCTACCTCAATATACATCTAATTGTTAGACTGCTGGATTTGTTCCCAGTATTGATGACAAAGCACACTATAGATGCTGTCTGCGTTACTGGAAAATGATTTGTTTCAAAGTAAAATGACTTCCAGGTAAGGTAAACGCTGAGCATGCTCTTCCTGCCTCCTTCTTCACAGTGCTCATAGTAGATCGCTTACGTATGTATTAGTCAGATTCTCTTATAAACTCCTAGTGCATCTCTGGAATTTTGAATTTACAGTGACTTTACGCTCTTCTCTCTCGCTCCTCTAGGCGGTTTCATCTGTTACCAGAGCTCTAGAACTATTTGTGAAACCTGAAGAGCTGGATGGAGAGAATTGCTACAAATGTAGCGAGTAAGATTATTACTAATTATGTCTTAATACTAGATATTAGTTTTATGTATTGCATGACTTAGAGCATAAGTTATCTTTTAACTTCATTTAGAAATAAGGAGACGCAGCTTTGTTGTTGTTGTTGTTGTTGTTGTTGTTGCTTCATTTTGTAGTAGTGGTGAGCTGAAGCAAGGAGCTATGGAGAATGATTTGGAGTGGAAGGCAGCAGCAGGTTCCTGTGAGTTGAGAATGTGAGCTGGCTCTGTGGTAATTAATGTTAGCAGCCTGTGCTGGCTCACTAAGCAGCGTCTTGCACAGCTCTTGAACTGTGTCCTTACGTGGAGCTGTCTCCTTATGCGGAGACTATTTACAGGGGTTCCACAGAAGGACAAAGTCCAATCCACTTTCTAACCACCACCAAGCTCTTATATTTTAACATTGTATGTGGTTTGGTTTTTTAAGTTAAACAAGTTTAATTTAGAAAGTTATACATGTACTTAAACATCATGAATTATATTTACAAAACATCCTACCTTTATATCCAAAGTGATATCAAGAAATGCCTCATACGTATCCGAAACTGCTTTGCAATTCAAGCACTTCAGTGGAAGCAAAATATAAATGCTTAACAATACGTGGAGGAGACTAACTGTCCAAATTCAAGTTGTCGATAGATACTACTTTAGACAAACTGCAGACTGCTTTACTACCGACAAAAGACACAGATCAGTTCTAAGGACAGGAATATTTTTAAAAGTACCTCTTGATCTTAGAAATCCTCCAAATATTTGATGAATGATGGTGGTAGCTTGAGAAGATCTGTCCAATCTGGAAATAAATTATAATCAGACCTCAGAAGATTTAAGGCACACAGTTAACTCTTCAAAGAGTTTTATGAAAACCAAGGATGACGTAGACTTTCAGTTTTGATAGTAAATAAAGGACTACAAGGTGCTAGAGAACGTATAAAAGTGAATTTGTTTATGCTGACTTGGTGCTTCCATTCAAGCACGCTTCCTGCATAGCATCGACAGTATAGCGCAAGAACTCGTGTGCGTCTTCTTGACTGCCAAAACGGAAATGTTGTCCTATTGCTAAATAAGAAGATGATAGTATTTACCTCATTTAAAAATGAAATAATTCTCGTATTTCTAAAATCTCTCTTCTTTATAGTGTTAAAACCATTTATACACATCAAATAATTATTTGAAGATTACAAGATACTGAAAAAGAAACACATCTGAAGCCACTTACGACTGAGGTTATTGATAACACGCATAGGCTCGATGGCATCAACAGTGCAACGCAGGGCCTGGTTAATGTGAGTCTCCATCGTGCACATCATGCAAAAATCTTGTTCACGACCTGAAGAGTGAAAGAAGAAAGCATCCCAGTCTAGCGAAACAGACATAACTACAAACAAACATATAAGTAACATTTAAACTATAGATACAGTCTCCTTGTCCCAACAGTCTCGTAACATTTCATTTCACACAACTTTATAGAATAAAAATATCCATTAAGCTTGTGTTCAAGTGCATTTTGTGATGAGAAATCTAAAAGACTACTGCAAAGTCACGTTTGTGAAGGCTGACAGGAATGTGAACTCCACAGGCTGCAAAATATATGAGGAAAGAATATTTGACATTGATGATACAGCATTAAGAGAATGTGGGTTATTTTCAGCACAGTGCTGTCAGGTGAGCTTCATGATACAGAGCTACGAGTCCTTTGGGAGAAAGGAAAAACTAAAGTAATGTATGTAATAGTACTTCTGCCCTCCTTTTTTCAACAGGATTCTTAACTGAAACAATTTCTATATACAGGAAGAAAACAGTTAAATTTCTAGGTATCGATACAAAGATACCAGCCTAAAAAGCATACACGTTTAGTACAACATTTAGTTTATAGTACAACATTTTATTTAGAACAAAATCAGTCTAGATTTTAATACAGTCCCACAAAAAAATCTAGTCATGTTCATAACAGCTCATATTGCTTTCTAGGTTTTGTTTTTGTTTGCTTCTGTTTTTTTTAATTGGTTCAACAACGAACAGACCATTTATTGTAGTGCATTATGGAACCTAGGCTGTGAAGACTAAAGACCTATGATGCCAACATCCTAAATTTTATTGCCTTTCTAGCAGCAGGAAGCCCAAATAGCCCAAATGCCAAATGTTCATTAAATGCATTCCTGTCCAATGCACTTCATTATTCCCATGAAGCAAGAAAAGATCCTTTTAAAAAAACAAACAAAAAACACACATGGTGCATTAAACGCACTCCATATGCTATTCTGAGCCCACTGCTAATACAATGCTCAAAGCCAGCTTCCACAGGTAAAATCAGGCAAGTAACTTTGTCTCACAGAATCACTGCTGTTCTTTCACCTTCAGAGCTATCCAACAGATTTAAAATACTGTTAGAAAGTACTCACATGACTGGCTGTGCTCAAGATAAAGCATGTAATTGGCAAGTGGGGGGGTGTAGGTCAAACACTGTAGAGTAGCATTAAGAAAACGTGTGTTGCCAAGATTGTACAGGCCAACTCCAACACTTTGTGTTTCTTGCCAATCCATACATATCTTAGGTGGAAAAAGAATCCTTTGTGGCGGAGCAATTCCATAATTAACAACTGCAAGAAAGTTATATTTAAAAAGAGATTTTGTTTGTTTCTAAGAAAGGCATTAGGTATATATAGGTATAGTAAATATATAAAGTATATATAGGTATAGTAAAAATACTATTCTGCGGGAGCACCTAGAGGAACTAGCTACAATCCAAAACAGAAAAACTTATTGCAGACAGCTTTAATACCGCCAAATTCAAATTGGCTGGTCAACACAACGTTTTGGGAAAAAAAGTTTAGTCAACCATTTTAATTTTTCTAAGGCAAGGCTAACTGCCATCCTGTTTTTAGTATCTAACGCCAAGTTCCTCTCCATCTATAATCTTTAACCTGATTACCTCAACTACTGCTTTTTTCCTTATTATAACTTAAACCACAAACTTAGACTTGAAATTATATGGTAATAAATGCAAGGACAATGTAAAAACAAATAACTAGGAATGACGGTACCCCTACAAATATCAGATCTTTTCCTGAGCAATGTTAGCATTCAAAAACCTGTGAATAATGGAAGTTGTGAATAGCAACAATAAAACGCTTTTCTTTGCAAAACAGTCCCCAGTGGTGCCAGTGCACCCTCTGGAGTCACTGCACTGCATTCCCAGTGGTGCCAGTGCCCTCTCTGCACTCACTGCAGTGAATCCCCAGCGGTGACAGTGCACTCTCTGGATTCACTGCACTGCATCCCCAATGGTGCCAGTGCACGCTCTGGAGTCACTGCACTGCATCCCCAGTGGTGCCAGTGCACTCTCTGGACTCACTGCACTGCATCCCCAGTGGTGCCAGTGCACTCTCTGGAATCACTGTAGTGAATCCCCAGCGGTGGCAGTGCACTCTCTGGACTCACTGCAGTGCATCCCCAGTGGTGCCAGTGCACTCTCTGGACTCACTGCAGTGTATCCCAAATAGTGCCAGTGCACTCTCTGGACTCACTGCACTGCATCCCCAGTGGTGCCAGCGCACTCTCTGGACTCACTGCCCTGCATCCCCAGTGGTGCCAGTGCACTCTCTGGACTCACTGCACTGCATCCCCAGTGGTGCTAGTGCACTCTCTGGACTCACTGCAGTGCATCACCAGTGGTGCCAGTGCACTCTCTGGACTCACTGCAGTGCATCCCCAGTGGTGCCAGTGCACTCTGTGGACTCACTGCACTGCATCCCCAGTGGTGCCAGTGCACTCTCTGGACTCACTGCACTGCATCCCCAGTGGTGCCAGTGCACTCTCTGGACTCACTGCACTGCATCCCCAGTGGTGCCAGTGCACTCTCTGGACTCACTGCAGTGCATCCCCAGTGGTGCCAGTGCACTCTGTGGACTCACTGCACTGCATCCCCAGTGGTGCCAGTGCACTCTCTGGAGTCACTGCAGTGCATCCCCAATGGTGCCAGTGCACTCTCTGGACTCACTGCAGTGCATCCCCAGTGGTGTCAGCGCACTCTCTGGACTCACTACCCTGCATCCCCATGGTGCCAGTGCACTCTGTGGACTCACTGCACTACATACCCAAGGTGCCAGTTCACTCTCTGGACTCACTGCACTGCATCCCCAGTGGTGCCAGCGCACTCTCTGGACTCACTGCCCTGCATCCCCATGGTGCCAGTGCACTCTCTGGACTCACTGCACTACATACCCAAGGTGCCAGTTCACTCTCTGGACTCACTGCACTGCATCCCCAGTGGTGCCAGTGCACTCTCTGGACTCACTGCTCTACATACCCAAGGTGCCAGTTCACTCTCTGGACTCACTGCACTGCATCCCCAGTGGTGCCAGTGCACTCTCTGGACTCACTGCACTGCATCCCCTGTGGTGCCAGTGCACTATGTGGATTCACTGCACTGCATCCCAAGTGTTGCCAGTTCACTCTCTGGACTCATAGCACTGCATCCGCAGTGGTGCCAGTGCACTCTCTGGACTCACTGCACTGCATCCCCAGTGGTGCCAGTGCACTCTATGGGCTCACTGCACTGCATCCCCTGAGGTGCCATTGCACTCTCTGGACTCACTGCAGTGCATCCCCATGGTGCCAGTGCACTCTCTGGACTCACTGCACTGCATCCCTAGTGGTGCCAGTGCACTCTCTGGACTCACTGCACTGCATCCCCAGTGGTGCCAGTGCACTCTCTGGACTCACTGCAGTGCATCCCCAGTGGTGCCAGTGCACTCTGTGGACTCACTGCACTGCATCCCAAGTAGTGCCAGTGCACTCTCTGGACTCACTGCACTGCATCCCCAGTGGTGCCAGTGCACTCTCTGGACTCACTGCAGTGCATCCCCAGTGGTGCCAGCGCACTCTCTGGACTCACTGCCCTGCATCCCCATGGTGCCAGTGCACTCTCTGGACTCACTGCACTACATACCCAAGGTGCCAGTTCACTCTCTGGACTCACTGCACTGCATCCCCAGTGGTGCCAGCGCACTCTCTGGACTCACTGCCCTGCATCCCTAGTGGTGCCAGTGCACTCTCTGGACTCACTGCAGTGCATCCCCTGTGGTGCCAGTGCACTATGTGGATTCACTGCACTGCATCCCAAGTGTTGCCAGTGCACTCTCTGGACTCACTGCACTGCATCCCCAGTGGTGCCACTTCCCTCTCTGGAGTCACTGCACTGCATACCCAGTGCTGCCAGTGCACTCTCTGGACTCACTGCACTGCATCCCCAGTGGTGCCAGTGCAATCTCTGGACTCATTGCAGTGCATCCCCAGTGGTGCCAGTGCACTCTCTGGACTCACTGCACTGCATCCCCAAGGTGCCAGTGCAATCTCTGGACTCACTGCACTGCATCCCCAGTCGTGCCAGTGCACTTTCTGGACTCACTGCAGTGCATCCCCAGTGGAGAGCCGTCCACTGGTGATGCAGACACAGGAGTGGGAGCGGCTGCCGCGGACTGGAGCGGCTGTCGCGGCTGGAGCGGCTAACGGGGCTGGGGATGCTAACGCGGCTGGATCGGCTGGAGCGGCTGGAGCAGTTGCCGCGGCTGGAGCGGCTGGAGCGGATGGAGCGACTGGAGCGGCTGCCTCGGTTGCCGCGGCTAGAGCGGCTGGAGCGGCTGGAGCGGCTGGAGCGGCTGCCGCGGATGGAGCGGCTGCCGCGGCTACCGCGGCAGGAGCGGCTGCCGCGGCTGGAGCGGCTGGAGCGGCTGCCGCGGCTGGAGCGGCTGGAGCGGCTGCCGCGGCTGGAGCGGCTGGAGGGGCTGCCGAGGCTGGAGCGGCTGCCGACGCTGGAGCGGCTGGTGCGGCTGGAGCAGAGCAGTGAGTCCAGAGAGTGCACTGGCACCTTGGCGATGCAGTGCAGTGACTCCAGAGAGTGCGCTGGCACCACTGGGGATGCAGGGCAGTGAGTCCAGAGAGTGCACTGGCACCACTGGGGATGCACTGCAGTGAGTCCAGAGAGTGCACTGGCACCACTGGGGATGCAGTGCAGTGAGTCCAGAGAGTGCACTGGCACCTCAGGGGATGCAGTGCAGTGAGCCCACAGAGTGCACTGGCACCACTGGGGATGCAGTGCAGTGAGTCCAGAGAGTGCACTGGCACCACTGCGGATGCAGTGCTATGAGTCCAGAGAGTGCACTGGCAACACTTGGGATGCAGTGCAGTGAGTCCACATAGTGCACTGGCACCACTGGGGATGCAGTGCAGTGAGTCCAGAGAGTGCACTGGCACCTTGGGTATGTAGTGCAGTGAGTCCAGAGAGTGCACTGGCACCACTGGGGATGCAGTGCAGTGAGTCCAGAGAGTGAACTGGCACCTTGGGTATGTAGTGCAGTGAGTCCAGAGAGTGCACTGGCACCATGGGGATGCAGTGCAGTGAGTCCAGAGAGTGCACTGGCACTACTTGGGATGCAGTGCAGTGAGTCCACAGAGTGCACTGGCACCACTGGGGATGCACTGCAGTGAGTCCAGAGAGTGCACTGGCACCACTGGTGATGCAGTGCAGTGAGTCCAGAGAGTGCACTGGCACCACTGGGGATGCACTGCAGTGAGTCCAGAGAGTGCACTGGCAAAACTGGTGATGCACTGCAGTGAGTCCAGAGAGTGCACTAGCACCACTGGGGATGCAGTGCAGTGAGTCCAGAGAGTGCACTGGCACCACTGGGGATGCAGTGCAGTGAGTCCAGAGAGTGCGCTGGCACCACTGGGGATACACTGCAGTGAGTCCAGAGAGTGCACTGGCACCACTGGGAATGCACTGCATTGAGTCCAGAGAGTGCTCTGGCACCACTGGGGATGCAGTGCAGTGAGTCCAGAGAGTGCACTGGCACCACTGGGGATGCAGTGCAGTGAGTCCAGAGAGTGCACTGGCACCACTGGGGATGCACTGCAGTGAGTCCAGAGAGTGCACTGGCACTACTGGGGATGCAGTGCAGTGAGTCCAGAGAGTGCACTGGCACCATTTGGGATGCAGTGCAGTGAATCCAGAGAGTGCACTGTCACCGCTGGGGATTCACTGCAGTGACTCCAGAGAGTGCACTGGCACCACAGGGGATGCAGTGCAGTGAGTCCAGAGAGTGCACTGGCACCACTGGGGATGCAGTGCAGTGAGTCCATAGAGTGCACTGGCACCATGGGGATGCAGGGCAGTGAGTCCAGAGAGTGCTCTGTCACCACTGGGGATGCAGCGCAGTGACTCCAGAGAGTGCACTGGCACCACTGGGGATGCAGTACAGTGAGTCCAGAGAGTGCACTGGAACCACTGGGGATGCAGTGCAGTGAGTCCAGAGAGTGCACTGGCACCACTGGGGATGCAGTGCAGTGAGTCCAGAGAGTGCACTGACACCACTGGCGATGCAGGGCAGTGAGTCCAGAGAGTGCACTGGCACCACAGGGGATGCACTGCAGTGAGTCCAGAGAGTGCACTGACACCACTGGCGACGCACTGCAATGACTCCAGAGAGTGCACTGGCACCACTGGGGATGCACTGCAGTGAGTCCAGAGAGTGCACTGGCACCTTGGGGATGCAGTGCAGTGACTCCAGAGAGTGCACTGGCACCACTGGGGATGCAGTGCAGTGAGTCCAGAGAGTGCACTGGCACCTTGGGAATGCAGTGCAGTGAGTCGAAAGAGTGCACTGGCAACACTAGGGATGCATTGCAGTGAGTCCAGAGAGTGCACTGGTACTCCTCGGAATGCACTGCATTGAGTCCAGAGAGTGCACAGGCACCACTGGGGATGCAGTGCAGTGAGTCCAGAGAGTGCACTGGCACCACTGGGGATGCAGTGCAGTGAGTGCAGAGAGTGCACTGGCACCACTGGGGATGCACTGCAGTGAGTCCAGAGAGTGCACTGGCACCACTGGGGATGCACTGCAGTGAGTCCAGAGAGTGCACTGGCACCACTGGGAATGCAGTGCAGTGACTCCAGAGGGTGCACTGGCACCACTGGGGACTGTTTTGCAAAGAAAAGCGTTTTATTGTTGCTATTCGCAGCTTCCATTATTCACAGGTTTTTGAATGCTAACATTGCTCAGGAAAAGATCTGATATTTGTAGGGGTACCGTCATTCCTAGTTATTTGTTTTTACATTGTCCTTGCATTTATTACCATATAATTTCAAGTCTAAGTTTGTGGTTTAAGTTATAATAAGGAAAAAAGCAGTAGTTGAGGTAATCAGGTTAAAGATTATAGATGGAGAGGAACTTGGCGTTAGATACTAAAAACAGGATGGCAGTTAGCCTTGCCTTAGAAAAATTAAAATGGTTGACTAAACTTTTTTTCCCAAAACGTTGTGTTGACCAGCCAATTTGAATTTGGCGGTATTAAAGCTGTCTGCAATAAGTTTTTCTGTTTTGGATTGTAGCTAGTTCCTCTAGGTGCTCCCGCAGAATAGTATTTTTACTATACCTATATATACTTTATATATTTACTATACCTATATATACCTAATGCCTTTCTTAGAAACAAACAAAATCTCTTTTTAAATATAACTTTCTTGCAGTTGTTAATGATGGAATTGCTCCGCCACAAAGGATTCTTTTTCCACCGGAGACGATATGTATGGATTGGCAAGAAACACAAAGTGTTGGAGTTGGCCTGTACAATCTTGGCAACACACGTTTTCTTAATGCTACTCTACAGTGTTTGACCTACACCCCCCCACTTGCCAATTACATGCTTTCTCTTGAGCACAGCCAGTCATGTGAGTACTTTCTAACAGTATTTTAAATCTGTTGGATAGCTCTGAAGGTGAAAGAACAGCAGTGATTCTGTGAGACAAAGTTACTTGCCTGATTTTACCTGTGGAAGCTGGCTTTGAGCATTGTATTAGCAGTGGGCTCAGAATAGCATATGGAGTGCATTTAATGCACCATGTGTGTTTTTTGTTTGTTTTTTTAAAAGGATCTTTTCTTGCTTCATGGGAATAATGAAGTGCATTGGACAGGAATGCATTTAATGAACATTTGGCATTTGGGCTATTTGGGCTTCCTGCTGCTAGAAAGGCAATAAAATTTAGGATGTTGGCATCATAGGTCTTTAGTCTTCACAGCCTAGGTTCCATAATGCACTACAATAAATGGTCTGTTCGTTGTTGAACCAATTAAAAAAAACAGAAGCAAACAAAAACAAAACCTAGAAAGCAATATGAGCTGTTATGAACATGACTAGATTTTTTTGTGGGACTGTATTAAAATCTAGACTGATTTTGTTCTAAATAAAATGTTGTACTATAAACTAAATGTTGTACTAAACGTGTATGCTTTTTAGGCTGGTATCTTTGTATCGATACCTAGAAATTTAACTGTTTTCTTCCTGTATATAGAAATTGTTTCAGTTAAGAATCCTGTTGAAAAAAGGAGGGCAGAAGTACTATTACATACATTACTTTAGTTTTTCCTTTCTCCCAAAGGACTCGTAGCTCTGTATCATGAAGCTCACCTGACAGCACTGTGCTGAAAATAACCCACATTCTCTTAATGCTGTATCATCAATGTCAAATATTCTTTCCTCATATATTTTGCAGCCTGTGGAGTTCACATTCCTGTCAGCCTTCACAAACGTGACTTTGCAGTAGTCTTTTAGATTTCTCATCACAAAATGCACTTGAACACAAGCTTAATGGATATTTTTATTCTATAAAGTTGTGTGAAATGAAATGTTACGAGACTGTTGGGACAAGGAGAGTGGATACTGTATCTATAGTTTAAATGTTACTTATATGTTTGTTTGTAGTTATGTCTGTTTCGCTAGACTGGGATGCTTTCTTCTTTCACTCTTCAGGTCGTGAACAAGATTTTTGCATGATGTGCACGATGGAGACTCACATTAACCAGGCCCTGCGTTGCACTGTTGATGCCATCGAGCCTACGCGTGTTATCAATAACCTCAGTCGTAAGTGGCTTCAGATGTGTTTCTTTTTCAGTATCTTGTAATCTTCAAATAATTATTTGATGTGTATAAATGGTTTTAACACTATAAAGAAGAGAGATTTTAGAAATACGAGAATTATTTCATTTTTAAATGAGGTAAATACTATCATCTTCTTATTTAGCAATAGGACAACATTTCCGTTTTGGCAGTCAAGAAGACGCACACGAGTTCTTGCGCTATACTGTCGATGCTATGCAGGAAGCGTGCTTGAATGGAAGCACCAAGTCAGCATAAACAAATTCACTTTTATACGTTCTCTAGCACCTTGTAGTCCTTTATTTACTATCAAAACTGAAAGTCTACGTCATCCTTGGTTTTCATAAAACTCTTTGAAGAGTTAACTGTGTGCCTTAAATCTTCTGAGGTCTGATTATAATTTATTTCCAGATTGGACAGATCTTCTCAAGCTACCACCATCATTCATCAAATATTTGGAGGATTTCTAAGATCAAGAGGTACTTTAAAAAATATTCCTGTCCTTAGAACTGATCTGTGTCTTTTGTCGGTAGTAAAGCAGTCTGCAGCTTGTCTAAAGTAGTATCTATCGACAACTTGAATTTGGACAGTTAGTCTCCTCCACGTATTGTTAAGCATTTATATTTTGCTTCCACTGAAGTGCTTGAATTGCAAAGCAGTTTCGGATACATATGAGGCATTTCTTGATATCACTTTGGATATAAAGGTAGGATGTTTTGTAAATATAATTCATGATGTTTAAGTACATGTATAACTTTCTAAATTAAACTTGTTTAACTTAAAAAACCAAACCACATACAATGTTAAAATATAAGAGCTTGGTGGTGGTTAGAAAGTGGATTGGACTTTGTCCTTCTGTGGAACCCCTGTAAATAGTCTCCGCATAAGGAGACAGCTCCACGTAAGGACACAGTTCAAGAGCTGTGCAAGACGCTGCTTAGTGAGCCAGCACAGGCTGCTAACATTAATTACCACAGAGCCAGCTCACATTCTCAACTCACAGGAACCTGCTGCTGCCTTCCACTCCAAATCATTCTCCATAGCTCCTTGCTTCAGCTCACCACTACTACAAAATGAAGCAACAACAACAACAACAACAACAACAACAAAGCTGCGTCTCCTTATTTCTAAATGAAGTTAAAAGATAACTTATGCTCTAAGTCATGCAATACATAAAACTAATATCTAGTATTAAGACATAATTAGTAATAATCTTACTCGCTACATTTGTAGCAATTCTCTCCATCCAGCTCTTCAGGTT
>NW_028153511.1:37500-45000 GCF_964211835.1 Anser anser
AAATGTCCCCCTCAAAGGGAGGCTCCAAAGCCCGCCAGAAGACCCTAGAGTGTACAAGCAGCTCCCAACCCCCCCAGCACAGGCCCCAACCCCCCCCCAGACACAGGCCCCAAAGGTGTCCAAGCAACTCCCCACCCTCCCCAGAGGCACACCCCAAAGGTGTACAAACAGCCCCAACCCCCCAAGACCCAGACCCCTACAGTGTACAAGCAGCTCCCACCCCCCCCCCGCAAGGCAGGCCCTAACAGTGTACAAGCAGCTCCCATCCCCCCCAGACGCAGGCCCCACCAAAGGTGTACAAGCAGGCCCCTACAGTATACAAGCAGCTCACAACCACCCCCCCCAGAGGCAGGCCCCAACCCCCTCCAGATGCAAGCCCCAAAGGTGTACAAGCAGCTCCCAACCCCCTCCAGATGCAGATCCCTACATTGTACAAGCAGCTCCCAACACCTGCCCCCAAACGCAAGCCCATACTGTGTACAAGCAGCTCCCAACCCCCACAGATACAGATCCCTACATTGTAGGAGCAGCTTCCAACCCCCCCAGATGCAGGCCCTGACCCCCCCCCCCAGCCACAGTCCCCAAAGGTGTACAAGCAACTCCCAACCCCCCCCCCCAGATGCAAGCCCCAAAGGTGTACAAGCAGCTCCACACCCCCCCAAGACACTGGCCCCAAAAGCCTAAATATATGCCAAGAAAGTATTAATGCAAGTGCCAAATGCTACAGACAGGCCCAAAAGCACAGGCCCCAGATGCTCGAGGCCGAGATGTAACTTGGCTTTCTGAATTACTGGAAAGCGGCTTTCATTCTCAGCGAGGTGTGCGCAGGCTAGACAGGATGGGGCTTCAGGCACCTCTTCACCTGTGGAAACACGCTGCCATCAGGCACTGCCATGCCAGACAAGCTTTTTCTGTTAAAACACCCTTCTCAGATGCCCTGTGGCATTCTAGTGACCTGCTTAGCTCCGATTCTAAAGACTAACGTCACAGCCCACCTTGCCTGTGGCACCTGATGAACAGAAGAGAAAGCAACCATACCGTTTGGAAACCGTCACTGCACGTGCTGCTCCTTGATGCTCTGTAACCTCTTCTCAAATCCTCAGCCACTTCTGTGTAGAGCCTGCCATGACACCTGAAAAGCAAAATGGATACCCTTCGCAGTCACCTTGCGCAACTTGGCCATTCCGCTCCAACCCCACTCACGACCAGCCTGCCCTTCTCGTGCTGCTCTTCAGAGTGCAGCTTGGCCCCTCTGAGTCTGTGCAAGGCACCTGCGAAAGAAAAAGAAAAGCATAGGCCGCGGCAGCATCCAAAGCCACAGCACAGCTAGGACAGGTACTCTCATCTGCTCCCTTACTCTGCCAACTCACCTGCCCTCGAGGCAGATGCTTCCATCTGCTCTCTTAAGCTCTTATATTTTAACATTGTATGTGGTTTGGTTTTTTAAGTTAAACAAGTTTAATTTAGAAAGTTATACATGTACTTAAACATCATGAATTATATATATTATGCAAGTAAATATTATTCAAATAGCATAAGCATGCGTGAGACATTAAAACGAGTTTGTTTTGGGGGCGAAAAAGAAGATGCTTTCAAACACTTGTCTCTGCTTGTTTTTAAGGTGTAAAAAGATGGTTCCTGCATCCAAGAGATTTACCATACACCGTTCTTCCAACGTTCTCACAATATCACTGAAAAGAATTTGCAGATTTCACAGGTGGAAAGATCAACAAGGTATATTTACCGCTGTAATGCAACTTTGTCATCATGTAATGGGACATCCCCCAATGCTGAAAGTTGTTAATATTTTCAGACAATAATTGTATCACAGTATCACGGTATCACAGATTTCTAGGTTGGAAGAGACCTCAAGATCATCGAGTCCAACCTCCGACCTAACACTAAGTACTCCACTAAACCATATCGCTAAGCTCTACATCTAAACGTCTTTTAAAGACCTCCAGGGATGGTGACTCCACCACCTCCCTGGGCAGCCCATTCCAATGCTTAATAGCCCTTTCGGTAAAGAAGTACTTCCTAACATCCAACCTAAAACTCCCCTGTCGCAACTTTCGCCCATTCCATTGTAGACCAACGACTGTGGCTTATTCTTTCTCTTAATATCAGTAAAGTTCCTGCTTGACAAGAAGCATATACTTTCCTCTGAGAAGGCTAATTCTTCAGAAAACAGTTCTCTGCAACTTCTAGTATTAAACGTTGCTTATGGGAAGACTTATTTTTAGTGAATCAAGAGATATATTCATATAATTCCAGTCTCTGTTTTTTGGAAGTGTTTTTCTCTGCCTAGTCCACGAAGTACTCTGATATAATTTTTCTATCTTCTTGGTCTCTCTTTAGGAGGTAAAATATCCTGAGTATTTGGACCTCCGAGACTACATGTCTCAATCAAGTGGAGAACCACTCATCTACGCCTTATATGAGGTGCTGGTGCATCATGGTATCAACTGTCACTCAGGACACTATGTATGCTACATGAAGGTAGAAGTCAACATCATTTCTAACAGGGTAAAGGTTGTGCTGGCAAACCAGTTAAAGTGTTACTAGTAGTACTGTTTCTAGGAAAAAAGACTTTCTGAAATAATCCCAAACTTGAAAATGGGATCTTGTATAAAATCTTAAGCTGTGATTGATTCTGCTTAAGAGAGGCCACACGTGTACCTACTGACAAGCTAGGTGATAAGTGTTTTTGTACACTTATAAGTGGTCATTTTGTAAAGAGACTGCTGGAAAATCTGAACAGTGCTGCTGCAGAACTCTGAATGGGGGGATAGCAACTGTCTTAACTGATCTGGAA
Organism: Anser anser; assembly: GCF_964211835.1. Lineage (NCBI taxonomy): Eukaryota > Metazoa > Chordata > Aves > Anseriformes > Anatidae > Anser > Anser anser. The sequence goes on from NW_028153511.1 coordinate 40,316, forward strand.
TCTTGAGTTTACTTTTCAGTGGACAGGAGGAGAGTCTCTCAAGGCAAACAGAGAGAGAAATAACACCCGATACTCATGTCAACATAAATTTATGCTCAGAGTGTAGGTGTAGGAACAGCATCGGTATGTATATGGAACATCGGGAGAGGAAACTAGATCGGTATTTACAGCTTTTCTACTTCCTTGTCAGGGAGACGTTATCTCCAAATTAGAAATTGATGTATTTTGAATAAGAGGTGGTGGATCGGATTTATTCTTACTAGTGTTAATATTTGCTCTTGCAGAGTACCTAATATCTGATAATGCATCAATCAATCGTCAAAAATAAACTTAAAAATGTGTAAGGCTTATCTCGTTGGTCGATACAAAGACCAAGGTCTTTTCTCCTTTCTCTTTCAAGTCTAAGTTTGTGGTTTAAGTTATAATAAGGAAAAAAGCAGTAGTTGAGGTAATCAGGTTAAAGATTATAGATGGAGAGGAACTTGGCGTTAGATACTAAAAACAGGATGGCAGTTAGCCTTGCCTTAGAAAAATTAAAATGGTTGACTAAACTTTTTTTTCCCAAAACGTTGTGCTGACCAGCCAATTTGAATTTGGCGGTATTAAAGCTGTCTGCAATAAGTTTTTCTGTTTTGGATTGTAGCTAGTTCCTCTAGGTGCTCCCGCAGAATAGTATTTTTACTATACCTATATATACTTTATATATGTACTATACCTATATATACCTAATGCCTTTCTTAGAAACAAACAAACAAAATCTCTTTTTAAATATAACTTTCTTGCAGTTGTTAATTATGGAATTGCTCCGCCACAAAGGATTCTTTTTCCACCTGAGAAGATACGTATGGATTGGCAAGAAACACAAAGTGTTGGAGTTGGCCTGTACAATCTTGGCAACACACGCTTTCTTAATGCTACTCTACAGTGTTTGACCTACACCCCCCCACTTGCCAATTACATGCTTTCTCTTGAGCACAGCCAGTCATGTGAGTACTTTCTAACAGTATTTTAAATCTGTTGGATAGCTCTGAAGGTGAAAGAACAGCAGTGATTCTGTGAGACAAAGTTACTTGCCTGATTTTACCTGTAGAAGCTGGCTTTGAGCATTGTATTAGCAGTGGGCTCAGAATAGCATATGGAGTGCGTTTAATGCACCATGTGGTTTTTTTGTTTGTTTGTTTGTTTGTTTTTTTAAAAGGATCTTTTCTTGCTTCATGGGAATAATGAAGTGCATTGGACAGTAATGCATTTAATGAACATTTGGCATTTGGGCTATTTGGGCTTCCTGCTGCTAGAAAGGCAATAAAATTTAGGACGTTGGCATCATAGGTCTTTAGTCTTCACAGCCTAGGTTCCATAATGCACTACAATAAATGGTCTGTTCGTTGTTGAACCAATTAAAAAAAAAAAGAAGCAAACAAAAACAAAACCTAGAAAGCAATATGAGCTGTTATGAACATGACTAGATTTTTTTGTGGGACTGTATTAAAATCTAGACTGATTTTGTCCTAAATAAAATGTTGTACTATAAACTAAATGTTGTACTAAACGTGTATGCTTTTTAGGCTGGTATCTTTGTATCGATACCTAGAAATTTAACTGTTTTCTTCCTGTATATAGAAATTGTTTCAGTTAAGAATCCTGTTGAAAAAAGGAGGGCAGAAGTACTATTACATACATTACTTTAGTTTTTCCTTTCTCCCAAAGGACTCGTAGCTCTGTATCATGAAGCTCACCTGACAGCACTGTGCTGAAAATAACCCACATTCTCTTAATGCTGTATCATCAATGTCAAATATTCTTTCCTCATATATTTTGCAGCCTGTGGAGTTCACATTCCTGTCAGCCTTCACAAACGTGACTTTGCAGTAGTCTTTTAGATTTCTCATCACAAAATGCACTTGAACACAAGCTTAATGGATATTTTTATTCTATAAAGTTGTGTGAAATGAAATGTTACGAGACTGTTGGGACAAGGAGAGTGGATACTGTATCTATAGTTTAAATGTTACTTATATGTTTGTTTGTAGTTATGTCTGTTTCGCTAGACTGGGATGCTTTCTTCTTTCACTCTTCAGGTCGTGAACAAGATTTTTGCATGATGTGCACGATGGAGACTCACATTAACCAGGCCCTGCGTTGCACTGTTGATGCCATCGAGCCTACGCGTGTTATCAATAACCTCAGTCGTAAGTGGCTTCAGATGTGTTTCTTTTTCAGTATCTTGTAATCTTCAAATAATTATTTGATGTGTATAAATGGTTTTAACACTATAAAGAAGAGAGATTTTAGAAATACGAGAATTATTTCATTTTTAAATGAGGTAAATACTATCATCTTCTTATTTAGCAATAGGACAACATTTCCGTTTTGGCAGTCAAGAAGACGCACACGAGTTCTTGCGCTATACTGTCGATGCTATGCAGGAAGCGTGCTTGAATGGAAGCACCAAGTCAGCATAAACAAATTCACTTTTATACGTTCTCTAGCACCTTGTAGTCCTTTATTTACTATCAAAACTGAAAGTCTACGTCATCCTTGGTTTTCATAAAACTCTTTGAAGAGTTAACTGTGTGCCTTAAATCTTCTGAGGTCTGATTATAATTTATTTCCAGATTGGACAGATCTTCTCAAGCTACCACCATCATTCATCAAATATTTGGAGGATTTCTAAGATCAAGAGGTACTTTAAAAAATATTCCTGTCCTTAGAACTGATCTGTGTCTTTTGTCGGTAGTAAAGCAGTCTGCAGTTTGTCTAAAGTAGTATCTATCGACAACTTGAATTTGGACAGTTAGTCTCCTCCACGTATTGTTAAGCATTTATATTTTGCTTCCACTGAAGTGCTTGAATTGCAAAGCAGTTTCGGATACGTATGAGGCATTTCTTGATATCACTTTGGATATAAAGGTAGGATGTTTTGTAAATATAATTCATGATGTTTAAGTACATGTATAACTTTCTAAATTAAACTTGTTTAACTTAAAAAACCAAACCACATACAATGTTAAAATATAAGAGCTTGGTGGTGGTTAGAAAGTGGATTGGACTTTGTCCTTCTGTGGAACCCCTGTAAATAGTCTCCGCATAAGGAGACAGCTCCACGTAAGGACACAGTTCAAGAGCTGTGCAAGACGCTGCTTAGTGAGCCAGCACAGGCTGCTAACATTAATTACCACAGAGCCAGCTCACATTCTCAACTCACAGGAACCTGCTGCTGCCTTCCACTCCAAATCATTCTCCATAGCTCCTTGCTTCAGCTCACCACTACTACAAAATGAAGCAACAACAACAACAACAACAACAACAACAAAGCTGCGTCTCCTTATTTCTAAATGAAGTTAAAAGATAACTTATGCTCTAAGTCATGCAATACATAAAACTAATATCTAGTATTAAGACATAATTAGTAATAATCTTACTCGCTACATTTGTAGCAATTCTCTCCATCCAGCTCTTCAGGTTTCACAAATAGTTCTAGAGCTCTGGTAACAGATGAAACCGCCTAGAGGAGCGAGAGAGAAGAGCGTAAAGTCACTGTAAATTCAAAATTCCAGAGATGCACTAGGAGTTTATAAGAGAATCTGACTAATACATACGTAAGCGATCTACTATGAGCACTGTGAAGAAGGAGGCAGGAAGAGCATGCTCAGCGTTTACCTTACCTGGAAGTCATTTTACTTTGAAACAAATCATTTTCCAGTAACGCAGACAGCATCTATAGTGTGCTTTGTCATCAATACTGGGAACAAATCCAGCAGTCTAACAATTAGATGTATATTGAGGTAGAACAACAAAGAAGTATGCAAAGAAGAAATGCTGTTCTGAATAATAGCCAAAATATTCATAGCCACTGTATTTGTTCTCCCCACATAGCTGAAAAAACAACACTTGAAACATATTTTTCAAAACATATTTTAATATCCAGCAGACTGTTCAGTCATCAAGCATTTAAAGACTGTTTTAAATAATCTCTAGATTAATCTAAAAGGAATCCCATAAACTGCAGCCGCTTACCTTTAATATACTCGCTGGATGCGATGGAGCTGTATTTCTTGCTTTCACCTGCACTGGAAGGCTTCCCTTCCTTGTGAGGTTGTTTACTGCCCTCACTTCTGCATTGCTCTCATAAAGAGCCATCTGGAGGATGGCATTCTTCCTTCTTCTCCCGGGTTTTCTTCTGGAAACGAGGACCTAAGTATTCCAAGAAGCCTTTCACTTTCCTGATGTTTCTCCTTTTTCTTCTTTTTGTTACGCTTGCGATTGGCATTGTCAAAGTGGAGCGCAGAGAAATACAAATCATAAAGTCTGAAAGAAACATGCAAGTTAAAAAGAGAAAAAAAGATGTGGCACTTGTTGCATATAGGAAACTTTATTTATTTTACCCCAGGGGATGATTTGCCGCATGTCAGCGATTTTGTGGTACTTTGTGCACATGTAACTTCCTTTAGATGCAGCAAACTTAAGCCCTCAGATTGAAGGACCATAGGTCCTGGTTGGTACACAGATCATTAACAATGGTTAGCTCTGGAATATATGCAAGTAAAAAAAAAAAATGTTTTAACCTAATCCAGAATGGTGTGCAGATGTGATTCAAACTACGTGGTCCAAAGCTAGTGCTCTGACACAATTCAGCAATATCTTTCCTGTCTTCACTGATCAACCTAATAATCCCCAGTCATGAT